>NC_135499.1:200510672-200543203 GCF_052857255.1 Amblyomma americanum | reverse complement strand
GGGCGCCTTAGCGTTTTTCCTCTTCTCAGGAAAATTCTACAGGCTTTGCCGTGTATGAAAGCGATCTGGGCGAACTTATGTAGTTGCATTTCGTTATGAATTCAGTGTCGATTTCGATGTGCAGTGTATTGGAGTTTGTCGTTCGTTCCGCCATATATGTAAGAGGCTCCCTTTCTCCTAAAAAAAAAAAAGAAGCAACTTACATTAATAGCTCTTGTCGTGGTTTTGACTCTACGACGTCATTCACGTGTACTCTAACAGAAGCTGTTAGCCTAAAAAGCGGTGAGCCGCAGAAAATTTTGCGGCAGGCGTCTGCCTGCCTCTATTGGATATTAGAGGAGTATAGACACCTAACTTTTGCGTGCGTGTTTTTTGTTTGTAATGTTGTGTTAGGCATTATTATACATGGATTACCACCTGCTATTATCCTACGACCACTAAATAGTTTATAATCGCATTTCTTTCCCGTGCTGTTTTGGTTTCGGTTTCAACAGCCGAATGAGGACTGTGACGTCAACGTGTGCTTACAGGCCACGTGAGACATGGAAAAACTGCAACATAATCGCTGCTTCCTCGTTCGTTGTTATTCCGGCTCTTGAGGAAGGCTGGCTTCAGCACTGCAGTAAATTATAACGATGAAACAGCGATTATATAGACGTTTTTCCATGCCTCACGTGACACAAAAGTATTCTTTGACGTCACAGCCATGGTTCGGCTGCTGAAACCGAAACAGCATGACAGAAAAATTCGGTTATAAATTATTTAGCGGTCGTACACGAATATCACATGGTGATTCAGGCGCAGTAGAGTTTTCGCATCATTGAAACATGCCACGAAAATTAGCTGTCTATACTTCATTAAAACAGATTTTGCGAGATGTGCACTGAAGCGTGCTTGTTATAGACACAAAAATATTTCGAGAAAAACTTGAGTACTGTCTCAGTTAAAAACAAATATAAGGGGAACTCTCTCGACCGGCGCCGCAGATGTTTATTCCCGCCACATGCATACGGCTCACGAAAGCCTTCAGCCTTGCACATCCACAAAGGACTTCAGCTTTAAACGTCCGCCGTCGCGCTATCAGGCAGCCAAAAAAAAAAGAGAGAGAGAGAGACGACCCGCGGACGTAATCGCACGTTCACAGCCGCGCCCTTGCACCGACTCAGGTCCAGACATCACGCAGTCAAGTTCTCGCTTTGTATTTTTCGCGCCGTGTTTAATGATCTCCGCCATCAAGTAGGCATCCGACGATCTGCTCAAAGCGGCCCTTTTACGACGCCCGCATCGTATACCCGCGGTGGATGCCGCTTTCAATCCCTCGTCAGTCCCACGGAGCGTGCCATTCGAAGTCAGCGCGCGATCCGTGCTGCACAGCTGTCTGGACTTCGCCGGCCGTTTGTTTCTTGTTGTGTCTTTGATGTCGGCGCAAATGAGCCTGCGGCGAGGACCTTTCGCAACGGCTGTCAGCAGCTACTTCGGCTGGGTGGTCTCGGCTGTGTGACGAGTGAAGCCGAATCGAGAAATCGGGAACCTGTCCGGAACATTTTCTTTTCCTTCTTTTTATTTATTATTGCGCTTAGGTTTCATGGATATTTGAAGCCCGTGAGGCATGCTACTTATAGCTGTCCATGTGAGCTGTCGTAATACTCGGGAGAAAAAAAAAAAGCAATAAGGTGGTTGCGATCTGCAGTCCCCGAGAGGCCGGTGATCGTTTGACAGCCGTATAGGCAGTTCAGCCATTTTGCAGATGCAAGCACGGGCAAGAACACGCGTTGTCGGTGGAATATATCCTCGCCATTCGACCTAAAGCGAGACAAAAAAAAATGAGATAGAGGAAGCTGCTGGGAAGGGTATAGTGATCGCTCTGCCTTTACTGGTAAACGCAGCAAGCGCTTGCAGGCATAGCTCGCGCAGCATCCTGAAGAGAGAGAGCGAAAAAAGAAAAAGACAGTACAGAAAACGCGAAGGAAGGCATAGTGGTGCAGCGAGTGCCAACAACTTTTAATGCTGAGCTGCAGCTTACATAGCTGGAAATTAAGACACCGCCAAAACATAAAGGACTGGCTATTAGGCAGTCATACTCCTGGCCACCGCTGCGGTGGCTAAAGGCTTGAGCTTCCGCCTCGCATGCAGGAGGTACAGGGTTCGATCCCGAGTGCTGCCGAGTACCCACTGGTGATACAGTGGGTACAAGCTTTCCGCTTGCCTAGTGCTCGGCTTATCTGGAGTGAAATGCTTGTAAAATGGGGTCTTTGACCCCACCTTGCGTAGTCGAAAACACCTTGTGCCGTGGCTCTCTTTGGCTACAGATGCCCTTGCGCTATAAAAATCCATCATCATCATGTGTGCCAGCTTGACCCATTTAGGCAGCTAGAGATTCCTGGTTTTATTTCTTTATCTATTTCTGGGAGAGGGCGCCGACGGCATGCTTTGGCTATTTCTGCTTGTTGATATCCTGACTATTTTACACGCTTCGAGTACCTGCACTCTGCTGGCTTGCAACCGTGCATGCTGACGGTACAGTTATAAGATTTATACAAGATGCAGCGGTGCGTAAAAGCTGCCGATCAGCGCTGTGGCTGTGCGCCTCCGCCTTCGTCGGCAATTTTTGTACGACCCTCCCTTCCCCCATGTTCTCAAAGGGCAGGTGCATAAGTTTTTGCGAATTCCACGATATTCAAATATACAAATCTATATTAGCTGTAGGTAGAGCTAGCCGTCTGTTTTTTTTTTTTTTCGCTTGCATCTCAAATGATGACGTAATCGACGGTCAAATATCACGCTTCTCCTCACAGCATGAAAGGTATGCGGAGGAGCTCGATGAAGACGCCGCGGACGAGATGATTTCAAATTTCAACTGCCCTTGCCCTCAACTAGACTTCATCTCACAAGTCGTTTGCAGCACTATGAAAGGCAGAGCTCTCGCGTCCATACAGGGCCAGGAAAGACAGCAAATAGTCCCTCAGATATGTGAACAGCGTTGGGATTATTTTTTAAACATTTACTGCAGTAATTGAAAAGGTTGCCCCGTTTGGCTCAGCAATTTGAACAGATTCCATGCCTTTAAGCTCGTCGAATTCTAAAATATTTACGGTTGCCTTTTAAACCTCGCGGCTGTGTTCCGGCGTTGGCAGCCACGTCTAGGATTTTTTTTAGAACGTTCGGTACTGCCTTCTCCGAGAATTTTTCACCGCCGTTGCAGCGGCATCAGCCCTCTGCGGAGGGTACGCAACCTCGTGAGCACGGCGATTTGTGGGATTATGCCTGTAAAGGCGGCTCCGTATATCGCAGGCCGTGGAGGCCATTAACTTCCTCAATCCATTCGGGTTCCGTGAAATGCGCCAGATATTGCGGCCACAAAGCGCCGCCGCCGCCGAGCCGCCCGCCAAAGGGCTGCCGATTTGTGCCGCCAGGGGCCACCAGGGAAGCCGAGCGGAGCCCACGGCGGTGCCCTCCGTGTCTCTGGCTGGGGCTTACGCCTGTAACTCACGCCTTAGCGCGCCGGCTCGGGACATAAATTGCGGGATATCTTTTCCTTGGGCGGTATGACGTCGTTGATTCTGAGGATCCCGGTGGGGCGCGAGCGCCATGTTCGGCCTTCGCGCACAGCTTTTAAAGTTACACTTCTGTGGAACTCTGAGTGTGCAACCTTTACTTCGCCTTTTTTTTTTTTGATGGACATGAAAAATTTGAAAGAAAATCCTGGCTGGCAGCAAATCGTCGCCTCACTGTGCCATCGCGCAACGGGAAGTCGCACTGTGAAAGACTCTACCGGGAAATCACCACCCTCGTTATTCTCACGGTCCTCTCGTCATTTTACTTTGCCCACGCAGTGAAGGTGAAACCGTTGTTCTTTATTTTATTTATTTTCTTACTTTCGTCTCCACGACAGAGTGCTTAAGGCACCATTCTCAAACTCTCTGCCGCAGACTGACTGTGAATGAATGAATGAATGAATGAATGAATGAATGAATGAATGAATGAATGAATGAATGAATGAAGAGCTGCAGGGGGGGCGGGGGCGGGGCTTTCATATACATTGCGAGGGCCTATACCGTGGCAGCGCCAAGTGCGAAAGCGTGAGACTGAGTCATCGCTCGTAATTTTCGGCCTCAGACACAAAGAGCGACTGTTATGCAAAGACACTCATTTGTCCGCATTCGTAGTCTTGTCTGGGGCTTGCTTCGTGAGAGCAACGAAGACGAGCGCTGCATTTGTAGATTTCGCTGCATTTTAAACGCTACTCTCGGTATATTTTTCATTATGTATATTCTTGACTGCTTGATTATTAACTGAATGAATTATCCTTGCGTCCCAGAGCGTCGCTGTAAAGTGCTCCGGATTAATTTTGAGGAACTTGATGTGCTTTTGACAGCCCTGTTGCTTCCTCAAGAGCTGAACGCTTCCTGTTTGGATTTGTGAAATGGATGGATGGATGGATTTGTGAAATGAGAAATGGATGAATGTAACGCTTCGTGAACTGCGCACTATTTCAGAATTTATTCGCGTTCAATTCATGTAATGCTTGCTGCCGCCGCAGTTTTGTATTAGCTTAGCGGTGCTTTTGACTGCCAAGTGCATCCGGCTGTGTGCTTTGCAATGATGTTCGCTGCCATAAACGAAAATTACTTCTAATTGGACCCAAAAATCTGTACTTTAAACCTTTTTTTCCCCGCAGCCGCTTAGATTTTGCTCTTGAAGTTCTCTGATAAAGGGTGAATTCCCCGAACGGAATTCCACTGGTGCTTCGAGACGCTTGGCAACTTCTATGTATACGAGTCAGGCGAGCGCTGGACGTTTAATAATAATAATAATTGGTTTTTGGGGGGGAAATGAATTGGCGCAGTATCTGTCTCATATATCGTTGGACACCTGAACCGCGCCGTAAGGGAAGGGATAAAGGAGGGAGTGAAAGAGGAGAGGAACAAATAGGTCCGTAGTGGAGGGCTCCGGAATAATTTCGACCACCTGGGGATCCTTAACTTGCACTGACATCGCACAGCACACGGGCGCCTCAGCGTTTTTCCTCCATAAAAACGCAGCCGCCGCGGTCGGGTTCGAACCCGGGAACTCCGGATCAGTAGTCGAGCGCCCTAACCACTGAGCCACCGCGGCGGGGCATTTCTACAGTTTGCGTTTTATTGCTGTATCTAAAACGTGATTATAACATTGACATTTGGCTCATTTAAGCACTGATATCCGCAACGTTGATTATGTGCAATGCCTTCCAATGCCGCGAACGGAATCTCAGGTCAGGAAAGTTGGAACGTGAGAGAGAGAGAGAGAGAGAAAAACCCTTTAGTGAAAAACAGGCAATTTAGCCGAAGTTTAAAAATCGCTGGCATGCTACTCTGCTTGGGGAAAGGAGTTTTGGAGCTAAAGGAGAGGGAAGGAGGGCGGTGTGGAAAAGGTAAAATATAATTTAAAAAAATGGGGAGAACATAAAATGCGGCCGTTGATTTCACCCTGCATGTTACCCTCATGCATTCTTCACGCAGTGAGCTTTGTTATCCCATTTGTCGGACTATGCACTTCATCATTTTATATGTTGCATCATTACTCGCCGGTGCACCTTAGTACCTGGGACGTAGCTCAGTCGAATTCGGTAGAGTGTCAGTGACAATTATTTCTCCATAGCGGTTATGTAAGTAATAATTGCGTTGACGCGTAGTTTCTGTTGTCTGTCTGTAAAGACTTCCCTAGACAATTCCTTCATATCAAACGCTTTATATCTACAGTGTGTTGCGCTGGACAGGACCTGCAGCAATCAACTCCGCTCTCTTGAATTAAGTGTAGCTAGTGTGTGGGATTAGAAACATAAAATTAGTGTGAATGCGGCTATGCACGCTATTGTGGATAAAGAAGCTCGTCACGGATTGCGTACCATGTGACTGTCTTCAATTCACGGACAAATGCTAACCTGCAGTGCGTGAATGAATTCAAAGGCAGCTGCTCAATTACAAGTCGCAATCTTTCGAAGGGCACTTTTTCGAGCACACATGTTATTTTATTCTTTCCAGCTAACGTTTTACATGGCTGGCTCTTCTGAGTAACCCACTCAGAATCGAACGTAGGTAGCATCAGTTTGCCAGGTGCGACTGGGGCTGGTTGTGTTTGCACTTAACATGATTTGCTGCGTCGCTGTGTTGTGCTGACAGACGACGCATACAGCGGCCGTCCCAACGCACTTTATTCCGCTTATACCGCGTTGTCACCCGAGAGAATCGGAGAGCCTGAAACAAAAGAAGACGGGTGGCACATGTCTCCGGGTATCGCTACTCTCGCTGCTGTCACCTCCAATCGCCGCGCGTCGCGACAGGTGCGCCTTATGGCGACTCGTATGTATACTGATCAGGACCAGATGCATCTGCCACCTTGTTTCATCGAGGAAGTCACTCATCAACGCTGGCGCTGTGTATACGCACACGCAAGATATTCCATTTCCTCAGGAAGCGTGCAGAGCCGTGCTGCTGGAAGTCACAACTCCATCAGCCGCAGGCGCTTCTTCGCCTGTATATGGACGGCAGAGTGCTTTGTAAAGCAAACACCGCATGCTCCACGGCAGACGCTAGGCGGTGCACCCAGAGCCTGCCTCGCCGCTGACGACAAGTTCTTCCCTTGGCTGCTGCTGAGCCCAGCGCCGTCGGCGAGACAAAAGCGGGCGCGGAGCGAAGTGCGGCACAAAAGGGCTGCCCAGCAAACCGAAACGGGCCGAGGAGTCCGCCGCGGGCGAGGAGGCCGACGCCTTTTCTGCGGCGCGCAGCCCTGTTCTCCGTCGTCTGTGTGGTGACAGATTTACGGCATGCCTGTCCCGCCGCGCTGTGAGCCTGACGCGGCTGCAGATTCCGCCGCCTGCCACGCGTCGGGCTTCGCAGTTGTTGCCGGGGCTCCCATCACGCCGGTTCTTCGACGGGCTGCACACTTCCGGGCACCGAACTTGAAATGGTTGACGATAGAGTTTCGGGTGGAAGGCGGCTAAATGAACAGCATTGTAGCGGTGGAAGTTATTGCACTTCTGCGGTTGACGTCTTCTCTTTTTATCCCCGTCTTTCTTCCTTTATTTTTTCATAAAATATATCCCCCCCCCCCCCTCCCCCCCCGCAGCCTATTTCACGGCGCAGTCTGAGCTGGCCTATGCCGAAGCACGCACAGAAACCTCTGATTAGGCGCTCAGGGGGAAAAGTGTACATCGCTAGCTCTGAGTTTTAGCTCAACTTTGAACACACAGGTTCAAAAACACTGAACAGAAAGAACCTTTACATATCAACGCACACACGTCACGAAGCCCGACCACAGCGCTGATATAATCTACTGTGAGAAAATTTAAGCTTTGCACTTCTTTCTAGCGCGGCTGTTCCACTCTATGCAGCCTTTCCCTCACAGTTGGTGGTGTTTCAGATCAACACAGAAATACCCCCCTGCCCGGCGAATGCTTGGTATTCCTACTGGAAAGCATTAACCGCGCAACATGCGTGCTGCTTACTCGCTGTCATGGTGGCATACATGTTGCTGCAGGTTTTCGAGGCAGCTTTTGCCGTGGAGCTGTATCCTCAGAAAGCAGTACGGCTATAGTCATGTAACATACGTAGTAGTGGCACGATCATGCATTTGGCGTAGGACGTTGGAGCGATTCCTTACAGTTTTTCCTCAGATAAAACTGCACACGCTTTATCATAGGAGTGCCTTCTGGCGGGTTGGTTGGTGAGATTGTGTGTCTCTATATATGTGTCCTTTTTTTCTTTTATCCTCGCTTTTTTCGCGCAGTTTTTTTGAAGAACGCTTTCTTATCTGGGCCACCTTCTGTTAGCTTCAGCGCGCCGGGTAGTTTACATAATGTGGCCTTGTAATTAGCTCATTCAAGCGTCCGTTTCCGGAGCAAGGAAAGAACCCACGTGTTAATGTTGTTTCTAGTACATTTGACTAGCACAGCGTGATGTCATTGTTGAAACTCCTTGCTATTGCTTTCAAACAACAATCGTGTTTTTTGATAGAACGTTGCCTGAAAGTTATGATGCTGAGTAAGCGACGCGTTAATTTGGTCCGTGCGGGAAGGTAGGGCGTAAACAAACACGTGAGCTTCTAAGTATAGAAGACGGTGTGAAGAAAGAGAGAGAGAGAAAAAAAGAGAGGAAAAAGAAGAAAGAAGTAGACACGCGCGCGACGCCCATGGCGACACTCATCACGCCCTCGTGAAGAAGCGGACACTATTCGAAGAACGCGGAAAAGACAGGGTTCAGCCCTCGCCGACGCATCTGGGACCGCGTGGGAAGGGCACCACACCGCGGGCGTGAGATACCTTCTCAATGACAACCGCGTACGGCTTGAGTCTGCTGAGGCGTGTACGCGTTCAGGAACATATTCAAATGCCCCATGGATGGGTCTGTGGGTTATTCGAGGCAACTGTTCGTTTTGTGCCGTTGGTCGCCGAAACGTGCTGTTTTCGTTACCGATAAGCCTGACGCTTCGTTCGACTGCCTGCGAACATTTCCATAATGCTAAAACCATTTGTCTGCGGTGACCTGTTTCTTCCGGCACAGGTTAGGAAGCTTGTGCGCTTTTGGTTACGAAATAAGCACACCGTGAAGCCCGCGAGGATTGGCTGCACCCACGTTTTCCTTGTTTGCCTATGTACTTTATGGTAATCGCCTGCGGGAATTTTTCCGAGATACGCTCAAAAAGACGAACAGACGACAAACTTTGATGGAGAGAAATTCTATTTCAATGGACTCACAACGATGAGGAGGACGACAGGCATGAAAGAATTTTTTTTCAAATTAAAACAGCTGCACCGCGTGTTTGTTGTCTACTCAGTGATTGTTATAAAAACCACTTTGTCGATTACCCGGCGCTGTGGCTCAGTGGTTAGGGCGCTCGGCTACTGAGCCCGAGTACCCGGTTCGAACCCGACCGCGGCGGCCGCGTTTCGATTGAGGCGAGACTCAAAAGGCGCCCGTGTGCTGTGCGATGTCAGTGCACGTTAAAGATCCCCATGTGGTCGAAATTATTCCAGAGCCCTCCACTACGGCACCTCGTTCTTCCTTTCTTCTTTCACTCCCTCCTTTATCCCTTCCCTTACAGCGCGGTTCAGGTGTCCGCCGATATATGAGACAGATACTGCGCCATTTCCTTCCCCTAAAACCAATTATCATTATTATTATACCTGGGGCGCATCAGGCGGCCATTGCAGCGTTGCACGTGGCGAATGCCTCGCACAGGCTATGAGACCCTCGCGCACGGTGCGGCCTGACAGCAGGGCCGTATAATGGGGGTCTCTCGAAGACGAAGACGCAGCGCCAGTCGTCGCTGCGTGCGTCGCGTTCTTGGTCGGGCAGGTCCCACTTTGCGACCCCGCTGCGGCACCCTGCGATACGGACCTCGACAGCGTAGCGAGAGCGCACTCATGCACGCACACACACACACCGGGCGTCTACTCCTCTCGAAATAAGCCCGCAGCGCCGGACATATTTTTGGAGGCGGCGCCGGCGGTTGCGGGGCCCCCTCTGCTGGCGTTCGAGCACCGCCGACTTACTTCGGTCGTCGCCTTTCTCGTTGGCCCCTCAGCGGCGGCAGCCCCGGGCTGTCTCGGCCGCTCTTTGCACCCCTGGTCTTCGCCTGCTTGTTGCTGCTGCTGCTGTGTTACCACTGGCGCATTTGTGATTGTTGTCGCTGCTACTTGGAGCCGGGGCTGCCTCGCTTGGCTGGCTGGCTGGCTATAAGTTGCTCCGCGATGCGACGCTTTTAGCTCACTTCCGGAACGAGCACGTTGATTCTGTCCAAACGAGCCCAGACTCGAATCTCGCGGGGTGTGTGCGTGTGCACCGGCGAGACCCGTGGGCTTTCGGGTTAGCGGTGCCAACTTGCGCGCCCAGGCCGGATGTCACAGGCGGTTTAACGCCGGGCGTCCGCTTTGTGTGCGGCGTCTGTTGTTGGCTAGCGGAGAGGTTGTTAGTGGGAGCCGGGAACGGCGCTGCAAAAAAATAAAAAAATAGAGAGACAGACGAATGGGGGAGGGAAGAAATCCTGCCGAAGGCGTGTTAGCTCGCTCATTCATTCATTCATTCATTCATTCATTCATTCATTCATTCATTCATTCATTCATTCATTCAGTCTGCTTTTTATGATGGTGGATTACAATGCCGAAGGACTTAAAAAGAGAGATTATGGAATACGTGGACAGTGGAGATCTTAAACATTTTCCTGCAGGAAAAATATACTAGGCTGGTTCTTTCAAACCTACAAGCTATCTTCTTAGCAGCCTTCAGGGGCATGTAAGAAGATAAGCTAAAGCTAAAAATAAGCTGAACATTTGCTAAAGCTTTATCTGAACATAGTCGTTTACACGTTCTTTTTATGTCAACTGCGTTATAATGTGGAGCTTGTTATAGACTCCTGTGGCGAATGCGCTTTCTTTTCCGCTCCTTTAGGTTAGTAAAACTCAGTGTCCTGCCGTATATAAGAATACAAAGACACCAGCTGTGCTTACTTTTCTTTTTTTAATCCTTTCGCGCACGCAACAAGGCATACGGGGATAATATTCCTGCCTTCGGTATACCGGCTCCCATTGTTCTGCCAATTTAAGTCGGATGTGCGCTTTCCTTCCCTGCTTTATAGAGCGTTCACTTCGCGGAAACAGATGACTAAGCCTCTGCGTGACCCGTATTTTCTTCCTGGAGTATTATCATTCGGTTCCATGTTATTCCGGTTTTTTCAACTGTTTACCTTGCCTTTCGCACCATTGTTCTAGTTTGAATGTTTTGACAATTATTTTTTCTTTCTCCTTTTTTTTTTTACACGGAATGAAGCGATAGCGCATTTCACTCGCAAAGCCTGTTCTTCCGATGGTGCAATCTCCCTTTCAACAATAATTGTTTTCTTTGTTCCTCTTATTGTAAAACTCCGGGTCATGAGATTGCACCAGCGACGACACGCTAAAACACTGGCCCGTTCTTCTTTTTAATTTTTATTGCTGACAGCTGCGTTGGCCACATGTTGCGGGCCTCTTGAATGCCGCCACCTGCCCTATGACACGCTGGCCTTGAAAACGGCTTCCTCTGGCGCCATCTGTGTTTCGCTGTGTGACGTGCCGTTCGAAACGTGAATGGAGGGAATGCGTAAATTCCTCAACGCGTGCATTGGATGGAAACTACATGCTGACCGACACCGGAAGCAACAAGTGAGCGTTATCCAGTTCCTTTCTGTGCCCTTGCCGACTGCTTCACTGCCACGCAAACGTGACGTCAGGCGGTGGCGCCTAGCATACACTAGTACATCTGCTAACGCGACCGGAACCTTGCCCTGATACATTTTCAGCTCCCTTCGTTACGCCTTCGCTCTGTTATTATAATTAGCACTAACATACGGTATTGGTTACCGATGCAGTAACTAAGCTCGCATTCTTTCAGCCCGTATGCGTGCATGATCGGGAGCAGAAGAAAAAAAACGCGAAAAAGAAAGCCGGGACAAGCACAGGCGGCATGTGAGCAGGATTGATTTCAGGCATGTCGACTGCACCTCTTTTCATGCGTGCGATCTACGCGCAATATCCTACAATATACTTTTCTGGAATATTGGTGTTACTGTCGTCTTTTTACATGACTTCTTTCTTACCAGACGAGCTCCACAAAGTACGAAACGTGGACTGTGACGATATTCGTGTACAAAGCTGCGTCTATGGCCAAGTCCGTCTGTCAAATCAAGCATTCCACGTAACAACATCAAGACTGAACATTGATTCGCACAAATCCCGCTTGCTCCACATCGCAGTCGACACCGGCTGAGCGGAGAGTTCGCTCACGTGCGTCTGGCAACCAGGGCTCCCTTTCTCTCCTTTCTGGGTATATATCCTTGCCCTCTTTTCTGCGTAGTCGCGGCAGCAGACGCGTGCCCTCTCCCTCCAAGCGGTCCGCGCGTGCGCGCGCCGCACGGCGGAGGAGGCCACGCCCCTGCACGCACGGCCGCCGGCGCGGCTGACGCGTGCGTGAGCGCCGGTTCGTTCTCCGCCAGCAGCAGTCGCGCGCCGAACGCGAAATTCGCGCTCTGTTTCTGTTTCGCTTTCGCCTCCAAGCGCCGGCAGCGTTCGTGCGTAGTGCTTTTCGTCGCCCCTGGCCGCCGTGATTGTTTGCTGCCGTCTCGTTAGTGCCGCTTTGCGATACAAAAATACGCTCGCCACGCGCTCCTACCAACGCTCTTCCTCAACCATCGCACGTCGGCGCCTCTTCCCTTCACGGAATCCGGAGACCGTCACGTGTTCAGCGGTGGTTTTTTCGGCGGATGGCTCCCAGCGTGCTGCTCCCCGGCCGTCGAAGCTGTCAGCGGTGCTTGTTTGAGCAGTGGTCGTCGGTGCTGCTGCCCGGCTGCAACGCGGGATGACTGCACCTTAGGAGGAGACGCCTCGCCGAGACCGGATTTCTTCTCTCCTAAGAGGCGGCCCCGCATCCTGCGTTTGTTTTCGCATGGGATATAACCGTTTGCGGCTGCATCCGTGGGCCTTCGAGAGAGCGCCCGTGATCTGCGTGAGCGCACTGTTGTTGTTCCGGAGTGAAACGCGACAGCTGAGCGAGCGACCGATTTTTCCCGTTTTGTGCCGGCTTCCTCGTCGTGGTCGCGAGAGCTCGTCCGCGAACTTGAACGCGCCTGTCGCCTCAAGGACGTCGCCGAGATTATTGCTAGTGTGGCGGAAAACGCGGCGTGCGCTTTTGTCTATTGCTACCGTCGCAGCATTCGTCACGCTTGAGAAAGCTGTCATTGCGTACCTCTGCAGCGTCACATCCCATTTTTTATTGTTGTTTCCAAGTCGAGCATCACCGTACGCGCTGAAAAGTGACGCCATTGTTTCGCGCCCGACGGGGTGGAAAGCCACACACGGACGTTGCATTGTTGCTTCGCTCCTCTAGTTTGAGACGCCAAACGTTCTGACGTATGTGCGCTGTTTCAGGGCAGCGGAATTTAAACGTTCCGCGGCCGCTTCTTCGGTCGGGAGACTATTTTTGCTCGTTTGTTTTGGCGTGTTTCGCCGATACCCAGCTGCCTCCTCTGGTCGCGACGCTGCGGAAGCATTAGCAAGTAGCAGCAACAGCAGCCGCTTCACGTGGAAGGCACATTAGCGGGAATCTGGGCCAAGCGTGTTTGGAGAAGCCTGCCGAACTCTCCCCTCTCTCTGTGTTACATCCCCGCTTGGGAACGCAGATCAGGCGGGTGCGTTTGAAACGGTGAAGACCAGGAGGAGGCATTGCGCAAGGAAGTGAATGAGCGAAGAAAGAAAAAAAAAAGAGAGAGAGAGAGATTCCGGCGGCCTGAGCTAGTCAGTGCGTGAGGTACAGATTGTGTACTCAGGAGGGTGGCACATACGGGAGTCGGGGAGCCGACTGTAAAATAGGCGGTAGGAGCGCATTCTCTGCGAAGAAAACGAAAATAAACGTCGGGCGAAGCAGCCGATGCGGCGTGGCGTTGTCGCCTGCCACTTTGCGCGCCACTTCGTCACCGAGGTCGTGCGGGCGTCAGAAAAACGGTGCGTCTTTTGAGACGTGACGGGATTTTTATTTTGTTTTTTTTTTAGAATTAACTGCGGCTCCTACATCCGTGCTTAGAAATATTTGAGGATCCAGCTGCGCGTCCCGCAAGTCGGCAAAGGCTTGGTGTCGCGAGATAGGCCTGCGAACATTGCCAGAAAAGTGTTGGGAATTTTTAGTTTTGCTACGATGACCTGCCGAGCACCAAAAGGGTGGTGTTGAAAGCCCAGTGAACCTGGGAAGGTTTAGCTAAGATCACTAAGATTTCTGAGAATTTCCTTCTGTCGTTGATTCGGACGATTGTTAAAGCCCACATGTCATTCTTGTAAGGAAAGGCAAGAAATTATAACGAACTAATTTTTCAAAGTTATTATTTCCAATTAGATTGTCATTTCTTACTTTGGAGCACTGGGATTCTGACCAGATTATCTTGAACATCTTTGGAGCAAACGACGAACTATAGCCATATGCGCGTACAACAGAGCCTAAATGCAAGCCACTCTCATTGCGACACTTTTGCGACAGGCGCGAGAAAGGGCCGTTCCGGAGAGCCTGTAGCTCAAACTCCGAGCGAGCGGATTCTCGGTAAACCGCTGAGCAAACGCCATCGACAGCGGCGAGAGGCGGGAAGGGCGAACGCTTCCCTCAGCGTCTTCCGTCAGCGCTCGCTTGGCGCACCACGCAGACAGGCGGATCCCAGGCGAGGGGGTGTGTGCGTGTGCGTTTGGGAGGCCGAATCGCGCACGCGGCCCGCAGCTGGTCGCTAGCGAGCTGCCGCCGTGGCCGCATCGCCGCTCGAAGAACGCGCGCGCCGCCGCTTTTCGGCTGCTGAGACATCGAAGCAGTTTAGACCTGTGGACAGGATTCGCTGAAGGCCCGTATTAGTATTTACGTCCAAGTTTAGGCAAGTTGAGCCGTCGACACCGTGTCTTACACGGTGAGTTCCCATACTTTTCTACGCCCGTCGCAGGCAGGTCAACGCGGGGGCGTCTGCTATATCGGAGACTGTTTGCCCACTTGGGCGTGAAAGGTCGTCCGTTCGTAGCCCGCCTCTTCTTCGGCGATAGACTTCGTTGCGCGCGGTCGCACCGTCCTCAGCCGCGTATCGTAACGCACGCTGCGCGCGCCGGAGCGCGCCCGCATCGCTCGTCATGCGCGACTCCCGAGTTTCCCCCCTCCACCACCGTCGCCCTCTCCCTTTCGGTTCGCGATTAGTGTGCTGTTGCGTGCGGAATGATTGCCGGCCGCCGGTGTGCACATCGACTTGCGCCTTCTGTCTAGCGGCCGGTGCGCGATACCTGACGACGTGCTTCTGTAATCGAAGCGCGTACTCGAAGTCGCCGCTGTAGACAGCGCGCGGGGACCACCGCCGTTGCGACTGCTGACTGTCAATCCACCCCTGCGAGCGAGTGGCCCAGCTACGAGGCACAACTCGAGAAAGCCGAACACTTCTCCGAGGAGACGTTCCGCCGTCGAAGCTCGTCGCCCGTGAGTGCTTCACGGCGGCTTCGTCGTCGACCGACCCTTATCGCTCTACGGGCGAGTCAGTGATTTCTGGGGTAGCCTCGAGCTGGGGTAGGCTTCTGGCAAGAAGAAGCGACGTCCGCTGGAAGCATCTGTGCACACCGTAACTGTTCTGCTCTGCACCCAGTTCTGTAGGCCATACCGCGCTGGAAATGAGGATGGGCACGTCGGAACGATTTGGCCTTTAATATAGTCGCTGGGAAGACACTAAACAGATGCGGAAGCGGAAGCGATGCCCCAGTGCAGTTACGAAGAGACCGCCTCGGAACCTAGCATGGACATCCAGAGAAGCCCTTGAACTCCTGGACTCTAATCGCGATGCTTGACGTCACGGCGTGAAGGGTGGTGCACTACACGCGATTGACTTCACTCGCATGCCGGTGCTTCCGTGGCAGCGGTCTCCAACGGCTACGCGCTCCCGGAAAAGTTCCTATTTGCTTACGACTTGGACGCATCGCGTGTGAACAGTGGCCAAGATGTGGGGCTGCCTGGGGAAGTCCAAGAAACGCCGCAAGGCGGCCATCAGCATAGTGCGGAGTCCGTCGCCAGGTTGCCGCTGCTCCTGCCACGGACAATCACTGCAGCAACGCAGACAGGTGAGCAGCGGTCGGCGTTTCACCTGTCGATTGTGACCACGTTTCTGATAGTGTTTAGGGCTGATTTATGCGCATTTCCCCTTCATCACGCACGTGGCGAATGCGGCTGTGCAGTCACGGACTGCTCGTTCTGTATCGGTACCCCGATTGCTGTTCGCTATAGAGAGCACGATCCTTAATTGCGGCCTGTGTATACAGGGCAGTGCTGCGCGAGTGGGTGGAAATTAACCGAACCGTGATGGTAAGTCACATGCTGGAAGACAAGACTATTGTTTCTGTCTCATTTAGATCACTAACGCCGAACAAGCATGTCTAAATTTGCAGCAAGGTTTAGCAGAACACGCGGCGATAAATATTTCACAATTTGCTATAAGCCAGCGCTCCCCAGTGCCCAGAAGGAATTTTCCATGAAAGCGTTTTTTGCGAAATTCTGAAACATATTAAACGCTTGTCCACTTCTAGCATTTTCCGACGAAGAAAGGTACGGCAATAATCTGTCTGTCTGTTGTAGCCAGGAAGAAAGAAAAGGAAAGTGCACAGGCCTGCTCACTGGCTCAAGACGAGCCACAAGCGCTACCACGTGCAGATAGGAGAGTTGAAAGATGGGATAGAAAGACAGGATAGTAAAGACGCTCTAAAGACAAGGCCGATCCCGGAGGCAGTGCAATATCGGGCCAACCGGTGGCGGAAGTGAAGCAACCTTCAAGCACTCCGCCATATTTCCAATAATAAGTCCAATTGGACCCGTAACATATTCTACGGGGTCCGGACAATCGCACTGTCGGCAATAATCGAAACCCTGCTGGCGGTTTTCATAACGGCTCCAATCAGGCTGACAGCTAAGATGGGGCAGTTGGCCTCATCTTATCTGTGATAAGAGATCACAGATAAGAGGAGGCAGGTAGCGCTACATTACGGTCCGCTAGCGCCCTTTAAGTTTTATCAATGACAGCTCATCAGGCCGGTGCTTCTCGCATTCCACGCAAGGACTCGTGTCAGAATACAGCACTACATCGCGCTGCGGTTGCTCTGCTTGAAGCGAAGAAAAAAAATCTGTATAGCAATCGATATAAAACTGAAGAATGAATGAGAACTGCTCCTCTTATTTGCATTCGGCGTTCAGAACAACCTGCTGTGGCAGTATTTCAGAAGCGGTCAAGGTCTCAGGGTGCTTGTCTTTAGATAAGCTTCGACTTCGGCTGCATGCTGTGTGTATAACCGTATAAGGCATAACCCGCAAAAGACAAAGCAATAGCTTTGTATCCGGCTCTAGCGTATTAACTTAACAAATGTCTCTCTGTCATAATATGCGCTGTTTTTAATCTCGTCCTTGGTATTTGAGAAAAAAAGATAAAAGAACCAAGACCGATGTCCGGCTTTGAAACGAGGCGACATGACGGCAGTGTATCGGCCGCTCCATTTTTCGAAGGCGAAATTGTTCCGCAAATGAATTAAGCGGGGGTGCATACGTAAAAGGCAGCATGCTGAGGCGTGTACGAAGTGGGTCACGAAAGTTAAGCGATGACGCGATTGGCTCAGGTGCCTGTGTCGAGAAATCTCTCTGGGTTCACCCAATGAGTCGCTCTGACAGAGCGCCACTGCGCGGTTCTCTATCATTGCCTTGCTTTCCATTTTTTTTCTTGTCTGACGCGGAACGTAAACCTCTCTGTATAGAGAAAGTGTGCAGTTATTTGCTGCGAAGCCGTTCGGCTCGTTTCGACCTCCGGCGGAAACAAGTGGTCGCATATCGGGCTCGTCGCAGCGTCTGCAGTTTTTGACGAGCGCAGCTCACATTTTTTTGAGGTGTTTGTCGGGCGCTTGAGCCGATATTGTGCATTTGTAGCGGTTTTTATTTTCTCCCTCAAATGCGCGCACTGCTCGGTGCGACGAGCATTAAATTCTGTCCCGAGGTGGGTGGTTATATACGTCCGAACAAAATTGCAGTGACACGCGGCCGCGCGTTTCCTGCGCAGACTGAAGTGTGCCGTTATAAAAACGTTTAGTCAGTCTATAGACTGCCCATAGACATTTGTCTATCAAGTCTATAGACTCTCTATACAGAAACCCTAGAGAACAGTCTATAGGCAATACAAATCCTATAGATAGTCTATAGACAATCTATAGATTTATGGCCACTTTTAGTAGACTTTTTATATAGACAGTGTGCATACTATGAATAGACAAAAAGAAATCTATAAGAAGGGAATAGAGTCTATAGGTAGTCTATAGACTCTACAAACTGTCTACAAACCATTTTTATAAGGGTGGCAGCGCGGCGATTAGCTATGCGCTGGCTTGAGGTTCCACCTCACAGACAGATAAAGGCCGCATGTGGTGCGTGGCTACGGACGGAGCGTGTCCACCTCAGGCGTGTGCTTTACTAGCAAAGCATCGACGTATAAGGTTTGGTTTATTGGTGTTTAACGTCCCAAAGCGACTCAGGCAATGAGGTACGCCGTATAGTGAAGGGCTCCGGAAATTTCGACCACCTGGGGCTCTTTAACGTGCACTAACATCGGCACAGCACACGGGCATCTAGAACTTCACCTTCATAGAAATTCCGCCGCCGCGGCCCGCGTCTTTCGGGTCAGCAGCCGAGCGCCGTAACTACTGAGCCACCGCGGCGGGTCGACGTGTGAGGCCATTGTGTCGTGGTAATATTAAAACCGGAGGTAAAACCAGATGTTCTCTTTTTGACGCTCTTTTAGAAACTCTTGAATTACCGCATGGCCAGGAATCCCGCGCACGAAAGTATAGTTTCGATAAATTCTTTCATTCGTTATCGAGGGGCAGAAAATTTTACCCGTGTGTGAATGAGGGTGGCTTGCTCGCTTCGATAATTTTATAATAAAATTGCAGAATGAGAGAATCCAACAAAAAAAGGATCTTACTGATTCGCAGACTTGGCGACTGAGTAGAGGCCCATCGCCTAGCTGGCGACGACGCAGTCTTGGGCGCTGAAATTGTTTACCATGCGATTCGCATTGCATTTTGTTTGTCGTTCAGCAAGGAGGACTTCTTTTGCGTCGTGTTGTCGCTACCATCGTTGCGTCTCAATGAAACTTAATCCAGTGGCCAATTAATTGGCCTTTTGCATGTAACCACGATAATATTTTTCATCGCTTAGTTCGGAACTGCTCGGACTAGAACTTCGACTGTAGGAGCAAGAGCAATTTGTTTCTGACATAGGTGACAGCAAATCATGCAAATCGCTTGAAGAACGCTCTAACCTACTATGCATTTTTCATTGCTTTTCGGCCAGCCGCTTTATCGTGGGTCAATCTCCTAATCTCATCTAAATTGTTGATGTCGCACTCTTGAATATATTTCAAAGCGTTTCGATAAAATTAAAAGAAAAATTTGACGGTTAGTGCCGAGCAGCACTATTGTTGCCATTAACGGAAAGGAAGGTAGTGATAGTAAGACAGGTAGAAATGAAGGAGTTACTGGCAGAGATGTACTTTCTAATGCTGTGTGCGTGTAGACGAGTTTAGGGCTCTCGACGTATGTTTTCTTTTTTTCCACCGCAGATTCTACAGAAGTGTCCATTTCAGGGCTTATCAAAACTTACTAGAAACAATGACGTTGCTGTCGCCTTCGTAGATAAGGGGGAAGGCAACAACAATGGTGCGACGCGCGCGCAAAGCGCTTCTAAAGGCGTCCCGACAATCTCATGAATAACAAGAGCGTGTTTGTTGGGAGGAGGTTGGCGTGGCCTGCTGGTCGTCGCTTGTTCGCTGCGCGCGCCTTTAAACGAACGACCACAAAAGCAGCGCAGTCCTGTCGGGAGGAACCTTTTGAAGTTGCGACGGCGTTCCGGAGTGCGGGACCCGCATTGACAACGCGAATGGCAGGCTTTGCGGAGAGTTTGGGAGGGGGAAGCGCTGAAGCTATAAGGGTCACACTTCGCGCGTAGTGAAAGAGCCTGCCCGCACGATCATGCTAGTTTGTGTTGTGACCTCCAGCGGAGTGGTCCGACCTCCGGTCCACGTTGCACAAGTACCGCGGTTGCTTGTGCCAGTTAGATTAGAGAGCACACCTCTCAGAATCCGCAGAGTTTGCGTCGACACACTATCGGTGTTGACGGTCCCGCGAAGGAATAAGTGAAGAAGTGTCCGGTGAAAAATGTACCTCTGGCCAACCGAATAAAGTAAAACAGGAACAGACGAAAAATGTGGGGCGCGCTTATCTTGAAGGAACCGATAACGTGCCACTCAGCCGATTGAGTCACTCGTGCGATACGCCCAGTTCGAAGGATGAACAGCCTCCGGCGACATTTAAACATCGAAGAGGGCACGGCGGGCTGAGCCATTGCCAACAGCTTTGTTTGTAAGCGGGAACCATTCCAGCAGAATTGTTTCGGTGGGATGTCTTTTTTATTCCCTTTCCTTGGGCACCTGTACGAGAAATTGTATTTGACACCGTACTCCACATGGTGTGCCGGCGGCTGCTTGGGCGGGCGTTGGCAGAAGCGTGCGGGAACAGAACAAAAATAGCGAGGGGTCCTTTCGAAGAACTACGTTCCTATAGTGCCCCCCCCCCCCCCCCTCTTCTCTCTCACTTTCTCCCCTGGCGTGCGGTGGCGCTTAGTGGTGATTCATTGTTCCCGCCATGTCTGCTGCCGCGAAACCGCCTCGCCTCCCCCCGCGACTTCACCCCCCCCCCCCCCCCCCCCCCCCCCGGTTATGTACTACTTCGCGTCGCCGAAGCTGTCGCGCCGTCTTTAATTGTCACCTGCCTGCCGCAGTTCCCCTTCTCGATGGCCGCAGGGGAGGCTAGAGGAGGGCAGGCGACGCCTCCGAGTTCGTTAGCGGAACAATGACAACGCTCGGTCGTTGAGCTGCACGAGCCTGTCGCAGTGTTTACAAGCTGTTTACGGCTTCGTTCTCCCAGGGCCGTGCAGCTCACCTCGCATTGGCGCATACCTGCGCCGGTTGCACCAGCACTTGCTTCTGGGCCGAGTGTTCTTGTTAAGACAGCGGACGCTAGCTACCTTGAGGGACTGTGGAACACATGGAAGACATTTTTACGCCTCTACGTCAAAGGCACTAGCCAAGTGGCGCAATCCTGATGAGTGACTGGCAAAAGACTTTACTGATTGTCAGTACGCAGCACGCACGCACGCACGCACACACACACGCACACACACACACACACACACACACACACACACACACACACACACACACACACACACACACACACACACACACACACACACACACACACACACACACACACACACACACACACACACACACACACACACACACACACACACGCACGCACGCACGCACGCACGCACGCACACGCGCACGCACACGCGCACGCACACGCACGCACACACACACGCACACACACACACACACACGCACACACACACACACACACACACACACACACACACACACACACACACACACACACACACACACACACACACACACACACACACACACACACACACACACACACACACACACACACACACACACACACACACACACACTATTCAGGAGTGAACGGTCAGTCTAGTTTGTCGAATAGGCTCAAATCTCGGGTGTGTCGCGCCTCAGCTTGCTCCACCCAAAGGAAAAAAAAAACTTCATACCCTTGTCGTCAGAAAAAAATCTATTGAAGGACACGGTGACTGCTTCTATCTTATCAGTGTCGTTTCTGCCTGCTCAAGCCATACATTGGCGAGTGGTGTACGACCTTCAATGAAATCAGTCTTTTCCAGAGAGCCAGTTTATTCGACCTATCATTCTGAGGTGTTCCGCCCACACCCTAGGTTACGAAACTCCCCCGCTAGCTTGCGGTGCACCGGTTTGCAGTCAGCCGAAACGTAAACTGAGCATCGTTAGGTCGCGAGATAAAGGAGGCCGCGCTCAGGCTAAGTGCACCCGGTGTAGGAGGGCACATGCAAAACAAAATGAAGCAAAACAAGCAAGCAAACTGCGGGAATCGTGTAAACAAAACGCCCATCTGCGGCGCTGCGGTCACGTGTGATTACGGCCTTGAATTCAGTTAAAGGGGTGTGCCCACGGCGCGGGAAAAAAAAACCGGCCCCCAACGCAATCTTCCGCGTATCTCGCCGCCCATTTGTCTACCGTGCACTGCACTGTGGAGAAGCCGCAGCAGCCACGAAGCTTGCTCTCTGTGTGTGCTCCGTGCTAGGTGGCAGCAAAATATGCGCAGAAAATATAGAGGGCGGCGAGGAAGGGGGGGGGGGGGGTCGAACAAGCTGTTGTAGGCGCGCCCAAAACAGCGAGTAAGCGGGTTACGTAGTGGTGTTGCGAGCACTGGATACACGCGTTCGGAGGCAGGAGGGGGGGGGGGGGGGGAGGTAACAAGAAGAAGCGTCCCTGGGTTCGGCAGCATCGTTTGTAATTGGCGTCTCGGGCTGCGTGCTCCACGCGCTCCGCCGGAAACGCAACGCCCGCTCGTATGTAAAACAGCCCGGGACGAGGAGGTTCCGGCTGATATTCGGCCGCGCATTCATTGAGCCCGCTGGGGGCGTGCCCCGCTGACGCCGCCGTCGATGTAAAAGGTCGCCGAGAGGGAGGAGGAAATCGGGAAGGAGGAATCCAGGGTATGCCGCGTGCCTCAGCAGGCACCGTTCTCCCGACACGCGTCGTCATGGTTACCCGTACGCGGGCGGCTTTTTCGCCCGTAGGCCCGTTCACGTATATTGATAACTTTTCTCGAGAAATTCCGCGAACGTGGCGCCGACCCGTGGGCGCGCTCACCGAAAGTTTTACGGGGTCTGTCAGCTTGCTGGTTTATGTAACGCGTGAAAGTAACCGCGGTAAACTCCTCCGTTTTCCACCCCTTTCCGCTCTCTCAGTTTTGGAGTCATTTACATTGTGTTCAGGAGCACCCTCGGCGCCCCACCGATTTCATTGGTTGTCAGAATGATGGTGATGCGTCTCACGATGTATAAGCATGAATATTATATGCGGTTGAGAGCCGCGACGCGACGCCCCTGGATTGAGTGACATGAATTGGTGCTGATAGCGGTTGGTTTAGAAGTTTCAGCCCAAGGTGCGATCCTATTTAAGGAAAGAACTGATCATATGAGCAAAAACGCAGGTTCTTTGTTATTGGTTTCCAGCGGTCCTTTTAAGCCTGCTTGCTCGTCAATTTATTGTCTCGGAGAGACTTAATGTTACGTGGTTGAGTGAAGAAGGCGCGCTTGCAAGCACTCCCCTAAAGTTTACCCCCCCCCCCACCCCCCCCCCCCCCCCCCCCTTTTTGTCCCCATGTCGGAAGGAACGTCTTGCGAGGATATAGACGAAGAGAAAGAGAACGGAATTGTCGATAATGCGGTGGCAACAAAATTTGCGGGGAGGCGCTTATTACAAATTCCGTTTCACCAGTTGGGTCTGCCTGTGTCCTCTGCGGTTGTTCTTTCCATTGGCGCTTCTTTGCTTGGTCGAAGTGACAGGCCCTGAGTGTGCGCTCTGCTGTGCAAAATTTCCTGCAAGAATTGCAGCGAGATACATATTGAGTTTTTTCTTTTTTTTCTCTCTCTTCCCGCTCTCAGTCAGTGCGAAACTGAAACATTACATGCGTTGTACACGATTGTGCACATAAGCCGTTATCCCGTCTTCGATCTCTGAGTTAACAGGACCCCTGTCTTTGCGTCTTCAAATCTGTCAGCCTACACACTATTATTATTCTTTTTCCCTTCAAAACGCTCCTGTTTCCAGCAATTAACCGCCTGTGTCTTAGCTCCGTAGTTAAGTATGTGCCATCTTATTTGAGGCCAACTAACCAACCAAAATTTGCGGCGCACTGTGTCGAAGTCTTCGCTCTCCTGCAGCAGCGGCCACGTCTAGCGGAGGTCCCGATTGCGTCGCGGGGAGCTGTTCTGCCTCCGGCGCGGTCGTAAGTGCCCGCAACCGTCTGCGCTGCTGCCCGCGTGGTGCATTTGCGATTCGCGCGAAACATGCGCGCGCTGAACGGCGTCTTTTCATGCGCCTGCAGTCGCTTGCCCCACGGAGGGGCCACGAGGCAGCGATAGAGCTGTCGGCGCGTCTGGCGGCCCGGATTCTAGCCCGAGGTGTCGGGTTTCGGCGCTTCTCGGGAGGGACCCGGAGTGGCCTCGACTGCGACGACCCGACGGCGCAAGGAGCCACCACACAAGGAGCGCGACCTTCTCTCTCTCTCTCTCCGCTCGCCGCTTTGCGATCGCCCGACGTCGGCACTTTGTCGGCGCAGTGCTGTTGCTCTCGATGGCGTGTCGATGTAAGTAAGGGGACCACCCACCGGGAAACTGCAGTGTCGGTGGCGCAGAACGATTTGGGCGGGATCAATGTCGACTCCCCCAGAGAGAAATTGAAGTTTCCGCTGAACTCTTGCACGGCATGTCTTCAGAGAAGTGCGCAGATCATCCTTTTTTTTTTTTCGAAAAAGAAAGAGTGGAACTTGTTGCCAGTAGGGCACACCTCTCTTCCTTTCTTCTTTCACTCCCTCCTTTACCCTTCCCTTACGGCGTGGTTCAGGTGTCCAACGATATATGAGACAGATACTGCGCCATTTCCTTTCCCCCCAAAACCAATTATTATTATTATTAACTTGTTGCCAGATGAATGTGTTTCAGTCGGTGGTAGTCGTGGTTTTTATTCTCTGCTGTATTTGTCAGTGTAATATTGTTTGCATTTTTGAACTTTCTGTAGCCTTTGCAATGCGAACTTATTGCTTTTTCTTACCTTGATGTTATCTCTGTTTTTGTACTTTCTTGCTTATTATTGTGAAAAAAATTGCCGCGTCGTTCTAAAACTGTCTTCCGTGCGGTAATTCCCTCGATGCGACGCCGGTATTCTCTATATAAAATAAGTAAATAAATAAGACTAAGCATGAACACTTGTAGTGGTCTGCGAAGGTAAGAAACTTATTATAAATTGTTATAAGTTCAAAATTAGACTAAGCCTCCACGCTTTCGATTCAGACGTACTTCTTTTCAAGATGCAGCGTTTACTCTTCGCATCTTTCCTTTACGCACGCCTCGGTAACATTTTAAAATGCTGTTAATTCAGCGAACACTTATTGGTGTTTGTCAGTCCCTGCGATAGCGCCATTTTGCTCCTGGCATGCCTCACCGCTCCTATCCGTACCACCCAGATGCTATTTATTCAGCTGTACAAGGGCTTGTTTGCTCCTGGTGCCATGGGCTTTTTTCCACCCGAGGTCAGCTGACGTCGCCTCATTGAAGAACTGCAACTTAAGGGGCGGAAATGAGTGCTTGATTCCATCTGGGATAGCGCTTCTTCAAGGTTACTACGAAGGTCACATATAGGCTAGCCTCTAAGATTTGATAACGATATTTGTGAGGCGTCGTAAAGTAATTATTTTCTCGGAGAAAAATTGTCGCGGCACTCGCGGTTCATAGGCGTCTCCTATTGTTCCCTATATTTCTTTCCATTGCCTCTGAATCCAGGTTACAAGGATTTTTTCTTTTAAAAAAGCAGCTTTAATAATAATAATAATTGGTTTTTGGGGAAAGGAAATGGCGCTGTATCTGTCTCATATATCTTAGGACACCTGAACCGCGCCGTAAGCGAAGGGATAAAGGAGGGAGTGAAAGAAGAAAGGAAGAAGGAGGTGCCGTAGTGGAGGGCTCCGGAATAATTTCGACCACCTGGGGATCTTTAACGTGCACTGACATCGCACAGCACACGGGCGCCTTAGCGTTTTTCCTCCATAAAAACGCAGCCGCCGCGGTCGGGTTCGAACCCGGGAACTCTGGATCAGTAGCCGAGCGCCCTAACCACTGAGCCACCGCGGCGGGGCAAAAGGAGCTTTCTTTTCATGCGTTTAAAGCTGAGAGATGGATAGAGCTCATTACAGCTGTCACGAGAACTCCACTACATGAGCTGCGCGCTTGCTCATCGTTGGCAAATACCCGACTGACGTGACAGGCGCGACGCGCGGATGGTTGAAATTTCGCCGCTATCAGCGAGAAATGGGAAGCGAGGAAGTCTCGCGGGCATGCAGCCGCTCGCCGACCGAGTGGAGGCAAGCGGATCCTGGGTCTTTTCACCGTCGCGTGGTGCGCCGTCTCACCGCACTGTCCAAACAGGAAGCGCGAGGCACACATATCACGGCCGGAACTTTCCTTATTTATAGTCCGCGTTGCTCGCAGAGCTTGACATAGAGCGCGTGTTCTTTCTTTTTGTCTGTGTTTGCACAAACACTTCTCGTGCACCTCCGCGTTGCGTGCGCTTTTCTAAGAGCGTTAGCTCTTACTCATCACGTTTCGAGATTTAGTGGGGTCTGCCACCACCCTGAGATCACAGCGCCACTGTGACAGCAATTAGAAAACAGCATATCTCGCATGCCCCGCCGCGGTGGCTCAGTGGTTAGGGCGCCCGACTACTGATCTGGAGTTCCCGGGTTCGAACCCGACCGCGGCGGCTGCGTTTTTATGGAGGAAAAACGCTAAGGCGCCCGTGTGCTGTGCGATGTCAGTGCACGTTAAAGATCCCCAGGTGGTCGAAATTATTCCGGAGCCCTCCACTACGGCACCTCTCTCCCTTTCTTCTTTCACTCCCTCCTTTACCCTTCACTTACGGCGCGGTTCAGGTGTCCAACGATATATGAGACAGATACTGCGCCATTTCCTTTCCCCCCAAAAACCAATTATTATTATTATTATCTCGCATTGAGACTTGTAGCGCCATCTACAATAGCATTGTAGAAACAACCACCTGCCGCGTGCCAATGATGACGTCACGGTCCAATATGGTGGATGGAGGTGGAACTATGGGGCCGCGGCCATTAAAATTTGTTGTGCCCTCCCATCCGTCTCCCCCCTAAAAAATATCCTATAACGGGAGGAAGACTGTCCCGGCACGGGACCGTATACATTCGTTCCGATATATATATATATATATATATATATACTCCGACAAGAAGGGACAGCCATCCGGGTACAGTTGTGTACCGAATTGGGTAGGCAAATAAGACCCTATGGGTTGGTGTATAGAAATAAAATCACAATTAAATAACAGATCAACATTGTATACATGCAATTACTAATTGAAGCGTTACCATATGGCACCGCAAGCCGAATTCTAGGCCCATACCTTGACCCCCTCCCCGAATGAAACAAATTCTGTTTGCTACGTATCTTGAGGGGGTGTAACTCGACAACGGGCGCGTTCTTCTTCGCTTTCTTCGTCTAGTAAACAAAACAGCTAATGCTCGTTACTTCGTCTTCCAGACGGTGGCGGCCTTTTTTTGTTGTTGTTGAGAACGGCATAATGAGAACAAAAACTTAAAAAAATAACATGCAGTCAGGCAAGCACGGGCGCAGCTGAGCATAAAATGTGATTGAGCCAGTTCCCGTTGTAAAGGCACAGGGAGTGGAAGCATTCTTTATTATATACTACAGAGGCTTGATTGGCTATTCAGGTGACAGTACTTGTGTAAAGAGTGCTAGGAAGTGATGAGCACGCACGCATATAAGCAAAAAGAGAGTGATGTTTCCAACGAATGCGCGCTGCGGAATGAATAAACACACCGCGAGCACGTGCTCGTGGAAGCGTCAGTATTTTTACTACCTGCATTCAAAGCTGCGCCGGGTGTGACGTCAGTGCCCCGAAAATAATCTGCTAAATTCAGCAACCATCTGTGTTTCTTTTCACTATGCACTGTCCCCTAGCTAAATAGTCGCTGCTTTGCATTCGTTTGCCCGCACCTGACAGCTCCGGTGAGCAAAGAGATGGGACGCCCCCTCTTGGGCCGAGATTTACGGCAGCCACGGCCCGGTTCGGTCAGGTTATCTCGCCGGAGCCGGGAGCGTAAATCACGGTTCCCTCGCTCGCATGTACGGATGCGTTTGGGCGAGCTCGATCGACGCAGATGGCTCCCGCGCGCCGTCTCGTGACCCCGCTGCGCGAGCGTGCACACGCGCCGCGCGTGTTGTACCAGCTGCCGAGGCATGCATGCATACACGGAGGAGTGGACGTCGTGAGGCGGAGGGCGCCCGCAGCTGCGAATTTCATTGTCGGCTCCCATGCCGCCGCCTCCGCGGCTTCTTCGCTCGCCACTCTCGGGCCAAAACGCTGGGGCGCACGTGCGCCTATGCCGGCTACCAAAACGACTCCCGCCGCGTCGGCCAACTGAGCGAAGCCGCACTGTCAAAGGGCAAATAAGCGAAAGGGAACGTATCAGATGCTGGCGGCAAGCATCCGCGCTGACCCCTGGGGAGCCATTTGCGGCAGCCATGCTGGACCCCGCTGTGGGCTGCGTGGAATCCCCCCCCCCCCCCCCCCCTCCACCCGGTGTGCACGAGTCTTGACCAAATGCGGCTGGATAGAGGAGGAGGAGGTCATCCCCAGGGCTCTGAGGAGCAGGGTTGAGGAGGCGCGAGCTGTAGCTTTTGGCTGGTTCCTGGAATAACGTGGGCATTGGGACGCGCGTCCAGGTGACTTCTCTGCAGGAGCCTCTCGCTCATTCGGGATGGCTGACGAGCGACCACACCCGTGTGCTGCGTACGGGGAAAAGTGAGCGAATTCTCCGAATGGCTTCACGATGCGTGCGTTGCGAAATAAATTATGCAGCTTCGACCCATCATTGTAGGAGGCGGTCATACTTCGCGCGCACGCAAGGCATGCGGAGATATGACGCTGCGAATTGGCAGGGGAGCAGGGTTTTCTGTTTTCTTTTTTCTGACTATACGACAACTCTACACCGCAATGAATCTTAATTTTGCCCAGAAGGCTTTTAAAATTTCAAATAGGGCAGAAAAAATCTGTGCCAGGGGAAAAAAAATATGGTATTCGGGTACACAAACTTTTAGAGATCACGGTGTCAACTGCGAAGCTGTATTTTTTATATATTTTTCTCTTGAGTGCTGCTTCTTACCTTTCGTGCAGCGCGCTTCGGGCGACATCCATTCGAACTATATACGCGATCGCTGGCTGTGGACGGAAGCCCCAAACTCATAATATGCCTCAATATTAAGTATTCCGTAATGCTTTAGAGCGCAACCTTATAGGATAGTGACGCTAGTTCCAGGCGATCCATCAACTATGCCGCGCCAAACTTGGCTCTTAACGCGGGTAACACCGCGGAGAACGTTGGCCGGTTCATCGGGCCATCAATCATTTTGACGCCGCTAGACTCGCGTCTTTTTTTTTTTTTGGATTAAAGAAAGGAGGGGAGCTAGTCAAAACATTTTCCCACGTTTTTGATATAGAGTCACGGGGGTAAAAAGTAAAGAGTCTCCACACGCTCGCAATTAAGTATACATTGTTGACCTAATCGCCCTTCCTCCGTGAAACGGGGTCAGCTATCTATGCTTGTATTGGGCGCGTCATTGAAGCCAGAAGTAAGACAAAAATCAACAAAAACGCCGGCGCTGAAAACAAAGCTGCAATGGGCGGGTTAGGCGGCTATCGGCGCTGCATGTGCCTGCTACCTCTGAGTGCAGTTATGCGTGTGCCGTAATACTATGCAGAGCAATGTAGTACACATGTGCGTGGCGCGTACGTGTACGCGCGCTCCTCCTCCCACCTGACTTGGCTGCGAGTGGCCCTGGACAAATCGAGCGGCGGCGCTGCTCCTTCGCTTCATCGGCCGTGGCCCGGGGCACGTCTACGCTTTTTGGACAGGAGCCAGCGTTGTATAAATGGCCTGCCTCCGAGATGCTCGCATGCATCAGCGCGGCTGCACGCACTGCGACGTCACAGTCTTGCACGCGGACACACGCTGCGCAGGAAAACTCGAGCTTCACCTTGCGACGCGCCAGCGGGCGAGCCTATTATTATTATTATTATTATTATTATTATTATTATTATTATTATTATTATTATTATTATTATTATTATTATTATTATTATTATTATTATTATTATTATTATTATTATTATGCGTCGCCGCTTCGCACTACTCAAAGGGCACCGCGCAGGAACTCGCTCGGCTCTATAATAGAGCAGACCAATATTGATTAAGCCATTACACGTTCCCTAATTAACTAGCGGATGTTATTAACACAAAACGCAGGAAAACTCTGTCGTTACGTTCATGAATTATGCGATACCGAAACTTCCACGTGGCTCCATGGCTTCCCGACGACACTCGCTACCGCCTCTTCGGGAACTTGGTGATTTTCGTCCGCTATTTTCTTTGTTCCTTCTTGCGCCTGCCAGCTGTCAGGCGGTATAGGGCGCATAGGGGAACGCGGTATGGCCTCCTATTACTTCGGGTTCATCTCTATTTGTTGCGTTTTCTCAGGGGCCAGCCACGCGAGAGGTTTTACCTGCGTATTTTTTATTTTGTTTTGTTTTGCAAGAACTTCCCGAAATTGCTCCCCTGTCATGAGCTCCGCAGCGCGAGCGAGGCAGCTGCTTTAATGGCTGATGCCCTGTGCCCGGACTATGCACACGCCCCAGCGCGCTCTAAGGTAACGAACCTGCGTGGTATGCGGCTGACCTTTCTCTGCGAGGGCGTCGTCACAGCGAACCGTCTTCCTTCATTGTCTCTGCTTGATCCTTCGGCTGTCTTTTTTGCATAGTACAGCAGTCGCTGCGAGTGGAGACCACGTGAATAGATCATGAAAGATGAAGCACAGAAGAGAGCTTTATAAGTGTGAGCAGGGTGGAAAGTGTTGGAGCCAGCATCATCCGTCACTACATGTATTGCATTCTTTGCTGGGTGCACTTGAGGCCCCACCTGGTTCAAATGCTTCGGATACAGTGTGACGAGCTGGTACTCAAGTCTGCCGTGGAAAACACGGTGCATCAGTCCCCTTCGTTTCTGGAGCTTAAAGCGTGAACACACGTGCACCAAAGCCTTAAATACTTTGCTTGGATATGGTCTACCTATTATCAGGATTATCCAAGAAAAGTCTATGTGAACTTAGGAGAAAGCGTTAATTCTATTCGACGAGATACCTAACCAGTGGTGAATATACGCCGTGCTTTATTGGATGCAGGTATTATATACCGTATCCAGAGCTGCAGTCAGGACATAAACCGATATCCTCCAAACGCTCTCAATCATCGGCGTAACGAAAGGGTCGTTAAAGCAGCTGCTGTTTTTGTGCATTCATTATATGTGATTTATTTGCGAAGTATTATAATGTATGCATTATTTAGTCTTTAGGCTCCAAAAAACACCTTTTCCTCACACACACAAAAAAAATTAGGGGTTCGCTTAAGCTTCGCCTAATAGTAAACGCGATATCGCCTTTTCCTTTTTTCTCTTTTTCTTCCTCCTCACTCTCATTTCTCACTGACTGAAAATCCAATAGCCAATCACGGTCATCGATTACAATCACAATTGCCTATTACCAATCACTATCTAGGCTACGCTGCACGACGTACTACGGCACTACATGCACACGGTTTGTTTCGGTACAGTGAAGCACCATAGCACCGCCTTTTACATTCCGCGCAATTTCTGACGCCTAATTAGCATATTTATGTCTGGTTTTATTTTTAAAAATCACTAACATCAGTGCAAATCCCAAACACACGTTACTGAGTCCTACACGCCACGACGCGTTCACTAGGTGCCGCACTAACGCGCTTGAACTAACGACCCTACGTGGCCTATCGTTGCGTGCCCACCTGGCACTCGGAGGGCGTTGGCACGAACCCCTACGGCGGCTAATTTCTTCTTTCATTCGAAACTTCGGGGATTTTTTCCGACTGACGCCGAACGACGGCCGACGTCGGGTTTTCAGCAGAATGAGCTCCTTACGCTAGCGCGTAATATTGCCCCCGCAGCATATTTCGCTTCCTTCCGAGCGTGTTTGCTTTCCAAGTCTCCCTGTAGCGCGGCTCGGCGTCTCTGAAGTTCCGAAGTGGCGCGAAACACACTGAAGGTCGTTTGGACAAGCCCGGCTGTTCAACCGCGTCGGTTGGGGCCAGCTTCCTGCTTTTCTGCTCCGGCCCAGGTGACAGCTGTGCAGCGTACAGGGGGCATCGCGCGCCTTCGCCTCTCCTGTCTGTGGTTGCCTGCAGCGGCGCTTGAAAAAAGCGTTCGCCTACGCGAACCGTGCCGAGCTGTGTCTCCGCAAGTGTGGCCGTAAAAAAGAACGCCGCTTTAGTTTGCTCGATTGGCCGACTGCGCAGTTCGCGCACACAGGCTGCACTTGCGGTGGCGGAGAAAAATTAAAAAAAAAAAAAACTCGAGGGCGTTAACGAAGGTAAACTCAGACCCATGAGTTTCCTTCTGGAGCCGCTCCCCCCCCCCCCCAAAGAAAAATAAAAGGAATGACAGAGAGGGCAGAAAAAAGGGAAGAAAGACGTCGAACTGCTAACGCTGTTTGTTTTGTGATTCCAATGACGCGGAGAAGCCGTGTTTTCACAGCAGCGGCCCATCATATCTGCGTGTGAGCAAATCCCGCGCTGATTCTCTGCCGTCTGCTGCACGTTTGGTCACGTCTTCGCAGACTTCGACCCTTTCCGAAGCGTTCGGCACCGAACTGCTTCATTTCTCAATTTTTATTATTTTTCTTTTATTTGCTTTCGGCGTCCCTTTTGCGTATCCGCCGGTTTACAACCGGCTCTGACGCCTAGATGTGTGGCAGGCAGCGTGCTCTCGCCCCCCTCCATCGTTATGTGCCGCGTACAGTACAGCTGGCCCTCGGTGCGTCTCGCGCCAGCTGCTCCCATATTCGCCGGCTTGCGAGTGCCGCAGTCGCTCGGCTGGGCTCGCCGCACACGGAGCGTTGGCGTGCCGTCTACGAGCACTTCGAAGTGCTCGGTGCGGCAGAGTATGGAAGTTGCTGCGGCACTATCAGTTGGTGCATTTCTTGGGATGACTCTTTACACGGGACGAACGTGTGGAAGGGGCACGGGGCAAGGCACTGCACTAACAATTGATTCACTTCCGAAAACGTCACACGAATTTCTCTCTGCGTGGGCGACACTCCGCGATTGGCAGC